>NC_056742.1:276822572-276842572 GCF_019279795.1 Protopterus annectens | reverse complement strand
ACTTGTCTCCACTCAAATTTTAATTCTTGCACCCACCACCCACCACACAAAGGCAGCAACAGCTTGTGTGTTTGACTTATTTTCCATACCAAGGAGGCAGGAACCTTCACAGATGGTAGCTATAACCTAACCTAAACAAGGCAGTGCTTGCTGCCAGCCATTCAAATTCACCTGCTACTTCACTAACCAAAATTTATGCAAGTAAAAGGCAAGTGCTGAACTCCATTCCTCTACAGTGAGGCATCCATAAAAATAAACTGTTTTGACTTTAGTATATTTGTGTGTGAGAGTGACAGTGCACATTCTGACACTTTTTTACCAAAGCATGGGAGCTGATTAGTCCAAGTTTACTGTATGGTATACACTGAAATTAACATTGCTATGAAACCTGGGAGCAATATAATAAAGGAAGCTAATCAAGGAAGCATTTGATTAATTCATTAAGTGTAGTAAAAAGTCATGGTTTCTGTGTGGAAGGGTTCCTCAAAGAAGGCTGATCTGCCAGAAAAAGCAGATGAAGTGCTGGCTGCTGTTCTTGTTAAGTGTGTGAGTTGCTTTTTCATGGGAAGGCAAGAAAGTACTGAAGATTTTCCATTAGAACTGTTGCACTTCCCTCTTCAGGGCTGACCAGTCAGCAGTCAGAGTGGAAGTGTGAGAAGGAGACAGTTTTTGGAAGCTGGTTGCTTGCTGTGTCTTGAGTAAAATACAGCCCATACAGCCTACAGGCCACCTTAGCAGTGGGAATAATGAGCATTACATTTTTATCTCAGGTAATTATTGTTCAAAAAAAGAAAATATTAGCTGGTCAGCAGTAACCTTATCATAATAAACTTTAACCAAAGATATGTGCGCTCCACACTTTTCATGTCAAGTTATGCAAAGCGAGTCTCTGTACGTTTGCCAAAAAACAACTTATAGAAAATGTAACAGAATCTATACTAAACGTAAGAGATGATTTGAATATTGTAAAAGAGAAGAAAAAAATAACTTGAAGTGGTGTTTAGAAAAGGGAAGGAGCAAATTTCATAGAACCATATGGAATTTGTGGGAACATTACATGCAGAATAATGTTCAGGAGAAAGAGTGAGGTTTAAAAGAAGGCAAGACTTCAGCAGTTTATGTAATGTTGGAGTGAATGAAAATTGTTAAAAAAGCAAATGTAAAATGCATAACAATAATAATGGAAACTTTCATTATAGTTTGTTTTCTTTAATGTTAATGTATGTAAAATGAGATTATTTAAAAAGATGATCATATAAACACTGCAGGCCAATGTTGCACTTCAATTATACAGTAATCAGGGCACAAGTATCATATGTGATTGAGAGAAATCTCTTTCCAAAAATTATATCACTAGGAAAATGTAATTACAAATAGTGGCACATAAGTTTAAAGTCTGTAACTGCCAGAAATTAAAATATTTAGTACTATCCATGGATAAAAAAAAAAAAAAAAAAAAAAACAGAAAACCTGGTTGGTAATTCACTCATCCCAAAAAGGATCTGTGGATTGCTGTGTTGCTTTCCCTACAGTACACACTGCCAAATGCAGCTGGTATAGCCATGAGTAAGCTTATGGCAAGACAGCTATTACAGCTGCAGTACATGCAATCGTAAAAGAATATGAAAGATTTAAATGCACTCTACCCTCTGTAGCCTGTGTCATATTTCTAAAGTATAAAATGTATGATGAAAAATGATGCCACCTTTTCAGTATAATAAATGATACATTTTCATTGAAAGCTAGTACAATGTGCATAGTAAATATCTGACAATATATGTGCATGTGTGTATGTGTGTGTGTGTGTGGGGGGGGGGGTGATGTTATGGCACTCAAAGTTACCCATAAGCTTTCATAGTTATTCATTATTTATTCTCATTTTTTTTTAAACAAGAAACATCTTTATTGAATTATCACTTATGACATAGGCAATCATACATTTATATAAATGAAAACAAATCATATTAACATATTTTCAGTTGCAAACTTATATCACTTATAATCATCTGTACAGTCATTGCCAGTCAAACATGACATAGCTCATTCAATTCCTCCCTTCCCGTAGACCTCATTCCTCCTCGCATAGACCTCATTCCTCCTCGCATAACATTATTCTGCATAAATCCTTCTACAGCTCTCATTTTTTCAATGTAATTAGCTCCTACCCTTTTCTAAAGATCCCACTGCCATCTCTTTTATCTCGGTTACTATATTCACTACATCTAGTATGGCTGGTTTAGATGCTGATTTTCATTTTCTAGTAACTGCTTTCCTGGCAGCTACAAGAATTAAACTCAGCAATGCCTTACAAGTTCTTAGCAGTTCCAATTCTGTATCACAGCTCAAACAATCATTTCCATTGTTACACCAATTTGCTCACCCTATATTTCTGACAGAGTAGTGTGGAGAGAATTTGTAAGGTCTGCCAACTCATTACACTTCAAATAAATATGATGCCAATTACTTCATTCGTCCCTATCATACCTCCAACATTTGCAATCAACCTCAGGAAATTCTTTGAAATCTACCTGAGGTATAAAATTTATTTTATTTATTTATTTATTTTACATTTCTTTACTGGGACAGTCCGACTGGATACATGTCCATTTTCAGCGGAGGCCCGAGGAGAAAAGCTCCACAAAGACATACTTACATAGATTACACAGAAGTTAGCAAACAATTATAAAAACAAAGTGATTATATACAATGGGTTAGTAGTGAGTTCCCAGTAGGGACTCACAATTATCATTGACAGAGAATTAAAAGTAAGAGACATCAGAATGGAAGCACAGCTTGGTGATGTAGTTACAAGTTATGATAATTGCAGAATATGATTTTAGTTTATAACTTAATCAGGGTTGGTACATGGACATAGCCAATTCATGTGAGATACTGTTTGAGGTTTTTTTTTTTTTTAAGAGACTTTTGGAGGATTGTAGGGTTATATAGTTTGGCAATGAATTCCAGGTTTTGCCAATGAAGTTGGCAAACACGGATTCACCAGGAGAGTTATTAGCTTTGTGGGTTTGGACCAGTAGTTTATATCGGCTGACCGTAGGGATCTTAGATTGCTATATGGCTCAATAATATTTTTAAGTGAGGGGGTATCCTCAGGGTGGTGCAACATTTTGTGCGCTATTAAGAGTCAATTGAATTAATCTGGGAGTTCTAGGCATTCTAGTTGTTTAAGGTTCTGGCAGTGGTGGGTTCTATAGGTGGAGCCAGTGGCGAAAAATTCCTATGCAAACACTTCAAAGCAAAGATCCTAAATCTTCTAGACTTTGTTGTATATCTGGGAGGCATACATATATCATCCCATTGTTTCTTTGTGAATTACTTATCCAATCTCTCCTCCCAATCCTTTCTAACCTCCTGTGATTGATTCCTACAGTTATCATGCAATATGTTATGTACCCTATTAATTACCCCCTTTTAACAGCAGCTTCTGTTCTAGATTCTACTACAAACTCTATCAGAGCAGGTCTTTCACTTATGATCCCCTTATTCCTTTCTCATTGCATATGCTATGATATAAATTATTGACAGGGAAGGCAAACCCTAGCCAAAATGAATCCTTGGACTCTTCCAATTCTATTACCTTTCCCTCTCTAAGTATTTACTCCCAATACATTGGTTCCTTTGTTGATTTCCTCCACTAAATTTTAAGCTCCTTCTTGCCTATTTTCTGTACTCTTAGTCACAGTCATCCCTACTGGCAAAATCTCCTTTCTCCATTCTTATGTTGGCGTAGTTCTTAGAACTGCTAATTTATGAATACAATACTCTGTATGGTTATTGTTATTCGCTTTAAGCACCTGCATCCAAAATCCCAGTTTCTCCTTATTTCTTGAGTTTCACCCCATTTCATCATCATCCTTTTCACTTTGAATTATTATTTCCTGCTTGTGTTGTGTATAGGAGCCTTAACTGTGGTACTTATTCATGTTTGTTAATCACAATGTATTGACTGGGCAAGAACCCATTCTCCCTGAAAGCCTGAGGAGAAAAGCTCTACTATCAATTTAGTGAAAAATGTGCAGCTACAGTTGTGCATATGAAAGTCATATGACTCCAAAGACATTCCAAAAAAAGAAATCAGAAATCAGAAATCAAAAATCAACATCAATGCACAATAGCTACAGAAACGCAGTTGTGTAAGTAAACTTATAACAGTATTTATTTATTCATTTCAGTTTGATGACCAGGGAAGTCCACTGGGCCAAGAATAGCCCGTTTTCAGTGGAGGCTCGTGGAGAAAAGCTCCAATTAACATACAATAAAACATATAAATTCACAGACAATAATAATTACAAATGACAAGCATGGTATATACAATATAAAAAGAGTTAGATGCAGAGATAAATTGTGAAAATATTAATTACAATTGAATATGGAGTAGTTGCAGTGTCAATGGACAAAACATGCGTTCAGTCTGTAGTTCATTAAACATTTGAATTACAAAATTTCAGAAGTGGAATGAAAAAGAGGAACAATTAGGATAAGTAAGTCTAGTAGACAGTAGGCAAGGACATATGAAGGAGTGAATGCGTTACAGACTGGCTGTAAGAATGCTTCAGACTAGCAATAAGGCTAGTTCTTTACAGAAGAGTGGTAGTGCCCATTTCCAGAGTACAACAGTCTAAGAAGGCGTAATATGGGAAAAGGATAAAAGGAAGAAAAGAAAATAGTAGTTTAGAGTAAGTGGTTAAGTAGTGTGGAAGGTAGCAGGTGGTGAGATGATAAAGGGCTGGTGAATGGAAGGTGGGGGCCGGCTCAAGTAGGAGATGAGCAGGAGCATAAGAGGATAGATAGGAGTGTAAGAGGGATTTGAAGGTGGTGTGGTTAGGGGTATTACGAAGGAATGGGGGGGGGGGTTCCACAGTTTGGTTATGGAGTATAACAATAGAAGTTCACCAGGGGGCCAGGACAGTATGTGGATTTGTAGGAGGTTTTGATTTTCTGATCGAAGTGAGCAGTTAGTTATGTAGGGGGTTAAGGAGGAGGAGAGAGTGGGGCAGCAGAATAGTTTGGATATGAGTTTATGGGTGGTCGTGAGCTTAAGAAAGTTCAGGTAGTTAGGAAGTTCTAGCCAACATAGACATTGGAGGGTGTTGCAGTGGTGGGATGAGTTTTTGGACTTGGTGGCGAATTTGCAGATTGTACTGTAGCAGGAGTCAAGTTTGGATTGTAAGCCATGTTGGAAATTGGCAAGTAGGGGGGGCGCCATATATTAAATAGGGGAGAAGTTAGCTGGAGGCTAATGTCTGTGTGGTGGAGGGAGTCAGGTAGCGGTTGTGTCGGTATAGTAGTCCTAGTTTTTGGTAGTTTTTTTTTAATGGCAGTTTGAATATGGATGTTGAATTTTAGATATTCATCAGTGATAAAACCAAGGAGTTTGATGGGTGGTACAGTCTCAATGGGGGTGCTATTTTGACAAATTATCGAAAAGGAGGTGTTATCAATTGTTGTGTCTGGAGGGGGTAAAATCATTAGTTTTGTTTTATTTGCATTCAGGGCAAGATGGTTGTTCTGCATCCAATTTTCTGTTTTAGTGAAAGCTAATTGGGTCTTTAGTTGCAGGTCGGACGGGGAGTCAGCAGTGCAGATGATATCAGAGATGTCTGCGTAATGGATCAGGGAGGACTCTGGATGGATTGGTGAAAGTTATTAATGAATATGCTGAAGAATAAGGGGCCGAGGACAGAGCCTTGGGGGACACTGGTGGGGATGTGTAGGTAGGAGGATGTAGATGATTTCCATTTTATAGCTTGCTGCCTTTCAGAGAGGTAGCTAGAGAACCAGGATGTTGTAGAAGGGGACAGGTTGAGATGGGAGAGTTGGGAGACGTGAATGGGATGGGAGACGGTGTCAAAGGCTTCGGATAGGTCTAGGAAAAGGGTAGAAACAAGTCTTAACATGGTTAATGCATTCTAGGAAGGAAAAAAGGGTAGTGATGGTTCTGTGGCATGGGCGGAAACCATGTTGGGTGGGGGTAAGGAAGTTGTTGTGAGTAAGGTAGGGCATGGGTTGTGCATGAATATATTTTTCAAGGATTTTTGAGAGTGGGGAAAGGATGGCAATGGGCCTGAAGTTGGTAATGTCACTGTTTTTGCCACCTTTATGGAGTGGAATTATGAAAGCATGTTTCCAAATTGAAGGGACATAGGATTCTTGTTTGGACCTGTTTATTAGAATGGCTAAGTTGTTGGCTGATATTTTGAGGAAGGATGTGGGTAGATTATCTGGTGCGCTGCGGCAGGGTTTTAGCTGGAGGAGTAGTTTTTTTATTGTGCTAGTCGGTATGGAGTTGAGTGTGAAAGTGGGGGGTTGGTGTGTGCCAGAAGACAGGGTCATGGATGGGGGGGTGTTAGGGGTAGGGTGTGAGAAACTGGAGGTTAGTTTGGATATACAGTCCACAAAGAAGGAGTTGACTGATGTGGCTGTATCTTGTTTGGAGATGTTAGGTTTATGACAAGGGTTGCCGTTGTTACCGGGATGGTGGAGAGAGGAAATAGTACTCCAGAACTTTTTTGGGTTGGCAGAGTACTCGGATTGAAGCTTTGTTTAATAGGACTTGTGGTCTCTGGTTATTAATTTTTTTATGTTGTTACGAAGTTGTTTGTATTCGAGTAGTGCGCTGAGTAGTTTATTGTTTTGGTACTGTTTCTACTTTTTATCTCAGAGGACCATGGTATGCCTAGTTTCTTTTGATAGCCAGGGGCAGATTTTGGATCTGATTCGTTTGGTTCGAGAGGGAGGCATGCTGGTCAAGTAGGGTGAGAAAAGTATTGTTAAAGTGACTGACGGAATTGTCTAGGGGTAGAGTTTTTAAGGGGGTCCAGTCAATTAGTTTTAGACAGTCTGAGAAAATTTGCGGGTTGAAATTAGACAGGTTGCAGGTTTGAATATAGTGGTGTTGTTTTTTAAAGTAGAGAGGGGTGACGGTTAGCAAAGGCAGGTAGGTGGTCACTGATAGACTCTGGGAGCATGCCTGATTTAGAGATTAGATTAGGATGAGATACTAAAATCCAGTCAAGAATGGAGCCAGAGGTTCCAGCCTTGTTTGGCCTGGTGGGAGAGTTAATTAGTTGGGTGTAGTTATAGAGGTTTATAATTTGAGAAGGAGACAGAGTTGATGGTGGTTCAGTTAATGTTTATGTCACCTAGGATTACCGTTTCAGTTTTTATGTTAGAGGAAAACCAAAGAGGATATCCTCCAATATTGGGATGTTGTTGCTGTTGCCTGGATGGATATATAGGGAAGCTATGCAAACAGATTACTGGTTGTTGATTTTTAGGTGGGACAGAATTAGTTCCGAGTTTCTGAACTTAGGGTTATGATTGGCGTGAGGGGTAACTGTGTAAGAGGAGGAGTAGACTATTGCTACACCACCTCCTTTCTTGATGGGTCTGTCACTGTGGAGCATTTGGTAGCCAGGTGGGTAGGATTTCATTGTCTTTTATAACTGGCTTTGTTAGAATCATCACTACTGCAGTTGCCTTATCTATATGGGTTATATCTTACCAAGGATAGAACTGCCAGCCAGCCAGCTTCCACAGCTTTAGGGCACCTTCCATGCATACAAACTGTCAGATCCTTCAGAGCTTTCCTAACTACAGACAGGGAGGCTGAACCCTGAATGGACAATAACAGGAAGAACAAAAAATAAATATCTATACTCTGACACAAACAACACACCAAAAACAAGACGGATGGAGGGAGGGATCGGCTATTGCAACAGTGATCATTCAAACATCTTTGCCTAATTACCACTATTAGTTTCCTTCATATTTTCCCTTTTCAGTAATGCTATTGACCAAATGAGAAAAGTTCTCAACAATTAACAAAACAGAAATGTACAAAGTCAAAATGCACAACTTATTCACTGCAAGAAAGAAATGTACAAACTGCAGACATATGCACACAAACAGTAGCATAACATAAATGCATGCTGAATAAAAAAAAAATTCTATCTGACATTGTGAACTTGTTACATGTGTGTAAGTATACATAAATGTACGCATAAACACATGCATGTCTATAGCTATCAGTCTGCATATACATGTGTATATGCATATGGGCGCACTATAGCCAAAACATGAAGAAAAAAAACACTCAGACATCAGCATACTTAAGGTTGGCACAAAATAATCTAAACAAACTTCAACAATCCATCATTCATACTCCAGGACAATCTCAGAGAGTGCAATTTTAAAAGTGTCTTTTACATGACAGCTCCCCCCCCATGTGGGAGCTGTGTCCTACACACTCCCTGCTAATTACATGCTCTAACTCTGAGATCCCATAATACCAGGTAAAGGAGATATATATATATACACATACACACACACACACACACACACACACACAAATCAGAATCACATTAATTGGCCAAGTATGCACGCATACAAGGAATATGACTTTGGTTTCAGTGACTATCCAAGTATGAATTATATAAATGGCATACATACAACTATTAAGAATAAGACAAAAAAGTAAATGTACATGTACACATACATACAAGGTGCAAAGTGCAACTCAATGCAAGAAATACTGAAATAAACTCTGAAACAAACAAGTATTTTCAATATGTAAACAATACTGCAGAATCCTCAGAGCCTTATGAAAAGGAATACCACAACCTAATAAGCGGAGTTAACCATTTATGAACTTGAGGGCCGGTGGAAAAACTGTTCTTAAATCTGCGTGTATTGATGCATATTGGTGCATATTAATCTATAACGTGTGGCTGATGGTAATAGTTCAAAAAGATGCACAGCTATATATATAGCTATATATATATATATATATATATATATATATATATATATATATATATATATATATGTGTGTGTGTGTGTGTGTGTACAGTGGCATACTAACAGTGGTTGTGTTTCTGCCCCACAGTGTGTGGTTCTCCATCTGTGGAGCTTTCTGTGCAGAATCTGTATGCCCTCTTTCCATGTAACAGCATGAGTTTTCATCTGATGCTAGTTTCCATACTTCCTAAATACATGCTATGGGTAAACTTGCTATTCACTACATTACTCAAAGGTGTTCACACACCATAGTATGACTGAAAGAGAGAGACAGAGAAAGTGAGCAAGTGTGAGTATGTGTGTCTGTGTGTGTTGCAATGTGCTGGTATCTTGTCCTGGACAGACTATACCTTGCACCCGAGTATCAGGATACAATTTGGCTGCTTCATGACCCTTCACTGAATTAAGTTGGCAATCAGAGAATGTTATGATTAAATGAATGAATGAATAACATATGCAAAAATATATAAACGAAGCCTGATGAAAATAAGCTACATTTCCAGCAATGGGGATAAGCCAGCTCCTACAATAGGGATAAGCTAGCTCCTACAAAAGTAACATTACATTTTATAAAAAATAATAAAAATTATATTTTATAAAGAGAAAAACATCACATGCAGTTTTTCCTCATACCGATTAAGCCAAGTAGAGATATTTATGATTTTTGCATCAAACTCACCTTGTAAGCCTGACAAAGTCCTCCAATTGACCTAGCTGCTGCAGAATGGGCTGGACAGCCTGGACAATGTCATCCTTCTGGTCTGGAAATATGAATGTAATCCAGCACTGCCTATGTAATACTTTCACAAAAAGCTATACCATTAAAGCTGTTATTTATATATATAAATATATATATATATATGTGTGTGTGTGTGTGTGTGTGTGTGCGCATGTGTGTGTATACACACACACACACACACACACACACACACACACACACACACACTATTTCCCTAACCTGACAACCATTGTGACTGGGCCTGCCTAGACACACACATATGCTTTATACAAGTAATATATATATATACCTTGTCATCATACACTTCAGTCTGTGTACAGGAATAACACTAGTCGAATACAACTGTATTACTGTGGCCACAGGAAACACAGCACATGGTTTGCTGAACATCATTATGTGCAATGCTATGCCATAAAAATACACACAGTGCTCAAGACATGATGCGTGTGAGCTGAACGACAGGTCATGCAATATGGTGACATCAAGTAGCATAACACACAACGATAGTGTGGCAGGCTGCAAGACAATGCACAGCTGGAGATAGATGTGAATGTAGTTGCATGATAAACCTATGAAACAGACATTTATACATCATACACATGCACACAGAATCCTGTGGCAGTGCTTGTCCTCAAATACATCAGATCACAACAATGTTTAGCAGCTGCGCTGCTCCTACTTCTGGAATGCTTTTTCAATTTGCTCAGTCATGGATTGTGCCTTTAAAGCATAGCTCTGTTAACTACAGACATCAAATGATATACAGAAACAGGTCTACATAAGGTGTGCTGAAAGAAATGTACATTCTGAAAAGGTGGTATGAAGTCTGTGCACTTGCAATGTATAGCACCACAGCAGCCATTGATCTTTCAGTTGAAGGTCAGTCCATTTATGAGCAACATTGCTCTTCTACACGCAGAGTACCAGTATCAGCAGCTACCCTTCTCCCTATACAGATCCACATATTAGCCCTGGATATATTTTCTGGTAAAGATTCCTACACAAACAGCATGTTCAATTAGGGCATGACATGGTCCACCAAAAAAAATATTATCTGCTGAATGCTGTACACAGGTGTGCGGATTTGTCTGACTGCAAACATATTCTCATCAATATGCTACATAAAGCGCACATGTAGGAATGTGATATCATTGGAATGTCTACTGGATATCACAACTGCCAATAATACAAACAGTACGTCAGTGGTGCATCATACTGTGGTGATATGCAGCAATACAAACAAGTGCATGTGTGTATATACATACAGGCACTAGGTATGCAGACCAGGACACCATTGAACAGCTTAACCCAACTTCCCAATTGCTCCACAGCATAGTATGATTAAGTGATTCAAAGTCACACAGTATGCAAATACAGGCTTAGGGAATCACACTCTGAATTACAGGAAGCAGTTAATTAACAGCTCCTAGCCTTAATCATCTGCATTAACTGACAAACTTAAATTTATTCATTACAGATATAGACTGACTCAGTACAGATCACTGAAAATTACAACTTGTCATCATTTCTGAAGAGGGAATTAAGCCCCTTTCCCCTTAATTGTGCAACTTTGGAATAGGTAATATAAGGTAAACAGGTATAGGGTGAAGCCATTCATACAGAAGATTTTGGGAAGCAGCATGACATACCCAGGGTACAAAAATCTTTGATACATCACGATGTTTTAATGAATCATCACAAAATCAAGTATCTATATTTATCTACATAGCTATATCTATATATCAATATATCCACAACTATTTATAGATATAGATATGTAGATAAATACAGATACTTGATTTTTTGATGATTCCATAAAAAGCTGTCATGTATCAAAGACTTTTGCACCCTAGGTATGTCATGTTCAGTGCCATAGGAAATTCTTATCAACTAGTATTATTTCTGCATGCGTACTGCAATGTATGATGCCAAGGGATGTATAGTACTATATCTGTATCTATATAGTAGCACAGTGGATGACAGTTTTCATGTTTACAGCCACAAAAAACATGTTTATACAATTAAAAGTAGTACAAAAACCACACAAAATTTCAGAAAACATTGGATGAAGTAAACTAGTAATGTATAAAAGTCTGTAGAAGTCTGCATGAGCATCCACCAGTATGGTAAATGGGGGAATTATACCAATACCACATGGTAATAGCGGCATGAAAAATTGTGTGTTTTGAATTTACCATGTAAATCTCTGGTGTGATGCAATAAATCTAATCAAAGCAAACTTGAGTTTAAAGTAACTAAACATATATATTATACATATTCTACACATCATTTTATTATTATTTAGCATATTTTAGCACACAAAAATATTCCTCAAAAAATTCTCTAAACAACCTTTACTGATTATGTGGCACTTGCGCAAATTTGACACACTCTTAACAGAGCAACAGTAGTTAACTCCTTGTTTTCTGAATGCATTTAATTTCAGCTGCAAGCATAATTATTTTTTCTCCAACATACCATTGATGCCCCTTCAACTCACCCACCTCCACACACTCCAGAATGATAAATTTAAAACCAGAATGTCTGAGGTGTTCTAATAACTGTTTGGATAAGGTATTCCTCTGGCATTTACATCTGATGTCAGAAAATCAGAAAGATGACCTGAAATTCTCCTTTTCAGTTTATTCATAGTCTTACCTTCATAAAATGCAGGGCAGTCATTACATATGGCCCT
Organism: Protopterus annectens; assembly: GCF_019279795.1. NCBI lineage: Eukaryota > Metazoa > Chordata > Ceratodontiformes > Protopteridae > Protopterus > Protopterus annectens. The sequence goes on along the minus strand of NC_056742.1, from coordinate 276,830,318 downwards.
ATATACAACTTTTTCATTATTACAGTTACAACCTGCCAAAGATTTCACCATCTTTTTAAGATACGGGCACTCAAATGAGTTGCACTTCATCAAGTATTCACGGAAAGTGCAGTTAGGTGGCCCACAGATTTTAGTGCTCATGTCATTCTGGTGTTTCTTATAGGTTCATAGGTAGGTACTAAGCTATCGGCCCAAGGGCCTAAGTAAGCCTTGCCAACAAGGTTCTCTGGCTTACGCCACCCAAGAAAGTTATTTTCTTGTGCCCCTGTCAAGCAGAGCCACAGAAGTGATCCCTGGGGTGTATTTTCTATTTCCCATCCACTTACCAAGATTTTTCTTGAAGAGTGCTAATGAGGAACTTTGCTTGACATATATGGGTAGCTTGTTCCAGAGTATGGGAAGTCTCTGGGACAGGAATCTATCCCTCCAGCATGTCCTGTTTATTGTAGTGACAAGGTTTAGGTCCCTAGAGCATGTAGCTTGGAGGGATTGGGATTTCTTTAGGTATAGCATGTCCAACAGCTCTGGGTTTGACATAGCTTAATATGTTAGGCAGAGATCACCTCGGAGTAGGCGATATGCTACAGAGTAAAGCTGGAGTTTTTTGAGATGGTCAGTGTAGGGCACCTGTTTGAGGCCAGTAATCCTGTGGCCTTTCCAGCTGCTGCAGATATCTTGTGAGGTACATTCCAAAAGGGGCGTTGTACTCTATAATGGGTCTAATGAGTGTCGAGTAGAGGGGAACAATGACCTCTTTTTTCCTAGATTAGAACACTTTTGTGATGAGGTGTGCCATGTAAAAGGATTTCCTGACTACTGTGGTGATGTGATTATCAAAGGAGAGACTACTGTCCACCTGGATCCTATGGTCTTATTTTTCTTTTCGACAGTTACATATGGTTCTGCTCTTTTTATATACAAAAGTAGGGTGATCTCCTAAAATCCTTACAAGCTGCTGATGGTCAGTGAGGATGGCTCAGTTCTCCTTAATAATGGCTTTAATTGTACTGAAATCCCAGGTGTAAGCTAGAATGCAACTGTCCTTACTTTTCTCTTCCTTTGCGTTAGGGTGTCCTCATTGCATAATTCTACCAAAAGGCCTATTCCACATAGGGTCATTGTTAATTTTAGAATCTCTAATAAGATCCAGGATCATACCTCTAAGTATATAAAAGCTGATAGTTTAACATTGTTAAAATATTTCTCATTGTTTGTTACTGAGGACCACTTGTCTGTGATGAATAAAGGCTTGTTGCTTTGGAACACTACCTGGGTTTCATGATTTCTGGAAATTATTGTGACTGAGCTCATCAACAAAGTTTTAAGACTACTAGTTTCCCTGTTTTTTATTCCATTAGCTGCATCATTTACAGTGGTATGGAACAACACTGTAGCTGCTGTTTTCCTGTCTTTCTCTCTCTCTCTTACAGAAGAAGACATGTCTGAAAAAAAATAAAAAGGGTCAATGTAGCTGCCCCAGTTTTTGAGAAGTCAAGCCCAGTTTCCTTAGGCATAAACTAATAAGCTAGTAACTTATACCTATGTGCTAAAACCAACTGATTCTGTCAATGCTGGGATCACCAGGATGTTAAAATCACATGCAAAATAATTTATCTACCTCACAGCTCCATTGGTGTACAGGGGTAAATCCCTGATTATAACTCAGGTGGCCGAAGATCAATTATTGTCTCAGGTGCTTGGCAGAGCAGACAGGGGGATGGGGATGTTCACCCTGGAAAGTACAGGGCGCATTCCAAATATCCAATGCCACAGTCCCTAAGATGAGACACTGTGATGCAAAAAGTTGTTCCTGAGCAGTTGTGTCACCAAACCACTACAGTAACAATCCTTATCACAACTGTATGGATGCATGCCTCCACAAAGTAGGAGAACACTATGGTCCCTGTAGTTTTGTGGGTTGAACACCCACACACACACACATCCGGGCAAGGGGCTAGGTCAAAATAACTGTGTTTGAGTCAAAACATCAAAAAATCAACACATCAAATGGCAAGGGCTTGAACACAACTGGATGATCACCAGCTGTTTACAAAAATAAAAAAGGGAAATTTTTTTTTTGCAGTAGTCAAGCCCCCTTGCAACTCCCATGCCTCCTACTAATATATACATACATATATATTTAAATATATCTATCTATATATATCTATCTATATATATATATATATATATATATATATATATATATATATAGATATATAGATATATTATATATGTGTGTGTGTGTTTACACACACACACACGCATGTATATGCACACAGACACACCAACTCAGAGACTGCACTACAGTGGGGAAAAGGCAAATTCCATGATTCCCACTGCACTGCAATTTCACACACACACACACACACACACACACACACCTAGGGCCAATTTAGAGTGTCCAATCCACCTAAAGCATGTCTTTGGGATGTGGGAGGAAAGTGGAGCACCCAGAGGAAACCCACGTGACCACAGGAAGGACATGCAGACTCCGCACAGAAGGCACCCCAGCCGAGGATTGAGTTGGAGAACCTCTTGCTGTGAGGCGGCAACGCTAACGGCTGCACCACCGCGGACACCCAAACACAGATCCTGATAGTAAAAGGAAAAGTATTGGGGGCGTAGAAATATACACTGCTTTATGACTTGACTACATTCAGTACTGTAGTAAATACATAGCTCACACCAGCACTACAACCACAGCTTTGCACTTTTAGCACAATAGAATTTGTACCCCAATCAAGAAGCACAAAATAAAGTTTTAACATGCCTCAAGTAATATTTATACACTATGGAAGGAAGGGAGAGTTGCAGTGTTCACCTGATTACATCAGTATGTTGTGCCAGCACTGATTTGTGCTAAAGTAGCAAAAAACATAAATAAATTCATTCACACTTGTTAAAAAGTAAGCATTTATTTAAATGCTTAACTTTTGTACATTTACACATCATTTGTACAAATATATTCAGCTAATGCAAAGCTATCACAGAACTGAACTGCTTTTCATTTTGCAGCTTTGCATATGATCATTAAGTGCCATACAGCTGGTGACTTGCTTATAAAACACTAACTGAAATGTATTAAAAACACTTGCATCCAGAAGCAAAAACAATACATTCCTATTATTTCTGTAACAAATCTGTTTTTTAGCATTTATACATTGTACTAATGAATGAGAACAGAGTTTCCAATGCTGAAGAAAGCTCCCTAGAGTGCTGCAGGGTACAGAGCATGAGAGTTTTCAATCAATGAGGCACTTTCAACACACTTCATGGATGTGCCCTGGTGAAGTGGAGTTGTGAATGTGTTTAGCCCCGTGATGATGCATTGTGGTTCTGTGAACAGTCCTGTGATTGAGACCACCTCTCAATTCCAGGTTTGCAAGGTGACCGGTAAGAAGGGCCTTGAACTTTGACATCAGAGATGATCAATTAGGTATATCATGCAGGAATCAGAATCTAGAGACAGAGCTAAAGACAGCCTCAGACTAATGGGCCCAATGATCACCCTTGTCCACTGAAAGTTGAGGTCATCATAGATAAAGGCATTTTGTGGCAGAGCCTAAACACTTTTCTGAGATGTTTGCAAGAAAGAGATTGGATTAACCACGTGGCAGGAAAACAGCTAGGTAATCTTGTGGTAAATACACTGCAATACTACAGAAGCAATGGCACTGTTCTCACATGAATGCAAAGTGTTAAGTTTTGTAAAGCTTGGAAGTCCACAACCACAAAGGATTAGCACAAGTCTGGCCTTGCTACCGTGGTCCTGTCTACAATAACCAATAGATAAGTAGCTGTCATGAGCTGAGTGAAAACAAGATACACGGGTCTCTTAAATTTTAACTCTGGGTTCAAAGTGTAGCCCAGATACACAGTGCTTGAAATAACCTTTCAACAAAATTTTAGACTTATTATAGTCAAGCACATTAAAACTTAAAACACAATTCAGACATAGCTCTAGACCCTGGAAATTAGACTGAACTTGATCTGGCATATCTGGCACGTTTCACAACTTATAACGAACTGTGTTGCAAAATTAATAAAGAGCATGGCTTGCTCTCACAGTGACAATACAAACTGCAGAAAGAATCAAAAAAATCACAAAATGTTAAAATCTGAGCCTCAAGCAAACTCCACCTGGCAGAAAATTAGAACTCTAAACTGTCTGATAGAACTGGAGACTGATCTCTGTGTATATGGTCACAAAGTTTGTTAGAGCAGGAACACTAAACTACTACACATAAAACAAAAGACAATACCAGAAGAAAGAAAAATCAAAAATACATTGATAGAATTCTGGAGGAAAATGGTTGGGATTCTAGATGTCTGTGGAGAAGAAGAGCTAAAGGGAGCCACAGCAACCACAACTGACACTTGAATAATATGACATCCCAAATAATAATACTTAAATCAGATATAATGGGGTGATAATCATTCTGAATGCGATAGAAAAAAAAATAGAATCACTATAATAGACAGAAATGCAGGTTGATGTATATTGCCATGTCTTCTATATATCACTGCTGAGGTAAAGTCTCAGTTTGGAGAGCTATAGATCTAGTGGAGACTTCAGCACTTGGAGTCAGGAGCCAATCACATAACCAACAAATAAGCATTATATCAGAAGTAAAAATAGTATATACTTCTCCAGAAAACTGAAACTTTTTTAATCACTGGAATGATACTACCACCAAAACTCCCCACACTGCCTGTGGCAATATGGTCAATCAAACTTCAGCAATGACCCATCTTTATGTCCTCAGGGGTGGACTTATATTCTTTAATAATATTGTATCTGAGAATCGAAGCAATTCACTGAAAGTTTTAACATGAAGTGTGAAAGTGGGATTAAGGTGCTGCCTCTTACATAGCAGCATGCATAGTCAGTTTACAATGACAACGGCATTTACTTCTCGGAAGTCAAGGTCAATGTCAGTGGTCTCTGACTGAATAAATATGCAGATAATTGCAAATTAGGAGCTGTCATTGAATATCATACTGACACAAATGTTTCCCAGGAGGGGATGACACAGACAAACAACTGGTGTCAGAGCCATGGACTAAAACTAAATGCCATGAAATGCATAATAGTATCATTTGGTGAGTCATCCATCCCTGGTAACTATCACATTGACAAAACACCCCTTAGAGCTGAGCCAGTAGTCAGGGACTTAGGGACATACACAGATCGTAATCTAGCCTTTAACCATCATATGTCTACAGTGGTGAGAAAATCATTCTATTTTGCACAACTTATAAACAAAGGTATGGCACTGAAGTCCAAAGAAGTCATTGTTCCCTATATTTGGCATTCATCAGACCCATCACTGAGTACAATGCCCCCTTTGGTATGTACCTAACCTGGCATATCCAACAACTGGAACATCCACAGAGGTTTCTCACTAAAAGAATACAGGACGTAAGTAAAATGTCCTATGCAGACCACCTCAAGGCCTTATTCCTGTATTCTGTCTCCTACAGGCTTTTGAGAGGAGATCTATGCCTGGCATACAGGGCATTGTCAGACTCCACTCTGATGGACCTCCTGTATATCCACAAAACAAGCAGCACCAGAATGACTCATTCTAAAGACTTAAACTTTGCCTGTAATACAAATAGGTCCTGCTGGAGAGATAGGGTATGTATGCCAGAGACTACCGTGTCTATGTAACAGGCTCCCCCTTCATGTGAAGCAGAGTTCCTCCCAAACCCAATTCAAGTGCAACTTGGACAACTGGATGGAAAACCGGAAATTCATCCCTGGTTTGGCTCCTGTGTCTCTACTGGACATAGGCAACCTGTAAATGGTTCATCTCCCAAACCCCTGCTTACACTCATCAAGGGTCTCAGAACTTGTCAGAGATTTGGGGTGCATGACTAGGCTTAAAAAGGCCATTAGCCTAGTAAACACCTATGAGCATATGAACCTATGACATTTTGGCATGTTGCTTTATGCTCTATTTCATAAAGGAATGGGTAACCAATTTTTGTTTAGATTGGGGAATGTAGTTCATATTGAGAATACAAATTTACTAAGTTTTCACAAAAAAAGATTAAGCATATAATGGCACACATTAAAGAAAGAAAAAAATTGTACATCTGTATTTACACCCTAGACGCAGCTAATTAAGTGAATGCTGTAACTTCAAACCATAACATATTTTACAGAGAAATTTGGTGGAAATTTTCAGTTTCAGAGACACTGACCTAGACTGTTCAATACTTCCAATAGACTTAAATATCCATTTATCCGGTTTGTTTTCAAGATATTTAGTTTACGACATGCACATACATGGGATTATTTTCCCCTGAATAAAACAAAAAACTGGGAAATATCCGAATCAGATCATTAACTGGTTCTTACAACATCAGAAATAAAACAAAATTTTCCTGGAACAAGTAATATTTTATTTCTTTAAAAGGTATACAAAATTATTTTAAATGTACACATAGGCATGGATTAGGTATATGAGGTAGCACTCTCTCTCTATGTTTAAAGCTATCACTTAAAGTAATGTGCTGTAAAAGGCAGTGTATCCAGGTGTATTATCCCTAAAATTTTATAAGAATAAGGAAATCTGGAAGAAAAGTATAATAACTGGCATTTCAAAAGGGAAGATGAGAAACAGACTGCAACTCGATTACAGGAACAGAAAACACAGTAAAGGTTGGCTTAAAATGTTGAGGTCATTGTGATACCTCATCTGGAATACGAAAAGAAAACAGAAATATTTAATTAGTGGTCTCTAATGGGTTCATACAATGAATCAGTCTTGTGCTTCTCAAACTCTAGCACTGTAACATTCTGAGACAGTCCTCGGGATTCAAGAAGCTCAGCGCAAGGATGGTTTTAGCCTTGCGCTAAGCATCCTCACTACAGATGGTGCAGCAGCGCCATATGAATATGTATGAGGGCCGCCACTGCACCCTCGACATGCACAGGAAACGTGTGCGAGCGCAGGGGGCGTGTACAAGTGTTCTATGGAGGCGTAAACATGCCCCGACAGTTGCAAAACCTACTATGCTTAATAGTAGAGCCCGCCTCTAATAGTAAGTCAGTAATTCAGTGTCTGTCGATACCGAAATGTATGCTAAGCATAAAAGAGTGTCCACGAACAATGAAATAAAATCGAAGTAGTAAACACACAAGCACGTAGTGGAATGTTGAGCCCTGTCCCTAGAACTTTCACAATTAGATTCCTTGTGTCCCTATTATGCATTTGAATTGCTGCAATATCGAAGGTGTAAGCAAAGCGCAGCATGTTTGCACATCGCTTCCCTCTGCTGAGTGTAGCTTACACATCAAATTCATTCAAATAGAGAAAAACATACGGAATCAACGTAAATTTCAATAGTGCAGTGCTTAGAGCATCCGCCTAATGAACAGGCATTCATGGTTCGAGCCCAGCAACAGCACATATCATTTTCCATGTGGAATGAATGTAATTTTGCTGTAAAACTGACATAAGACTATCGCATAAGATATTTAACTCATTCAATCAAAGTGGTACTGTCATAATAAATAAGGCACTAGTAAGCAGGTGTAAGCACAAATAATCAGCAGTAAACATATATAAGTACCAGTAAGCAAGTCTGAGTGCGCTTGCGTGGGTCTAAGCAGTGCCCAGCATAGGAAATGTATATAAGTATGTACAGATATATAATATATATATACATTATATATGCATGTATATATATACATATATATATATATATATATATATATATATCTACCTATGAAGA